>NW_027194273.1:0-38197 GCF_032444005.1 Ranitomeya imitator
CTACACTCTAATCCCTACACTCTAATCCCTACACCCTAATCCCTACACCATACACTCTATACCCTACACTCTATACCCGACACTCTATACCCTACACCCTACACTCTATACCCTACACTCTACACCCTACACTCTACACTCTATACCCTACACTCTACACCCTGCACTCTGTACCCTACACTCTATACCCTACACTCTATACCCTACACTCTATACCCTACACTCTAAACTCTATACCCTACACTCTATACCCTACACTCTATAACATACACTCTATACCCTACACTCTATAACATACACTCTATACCCTACACTCTATACCCTACACTCTATACCATACACTCTACACCATACACTCTACACCATACACTCTACACCATACACTCTATAGCATACACTCTATACCCTACACTATACACTCTATACCCTACACTCTATATCATACACTCTATACCCTACACTATACACTCTATACCCTACACTCTACACTTTATACCCTACACTCTATACCCTACACTCTACAACCTGCACTCTATACCCTACACTCTACACTCTATACCCTACACTCTATACCCTACACTCTATACCCTACACTCTATACCCTACACTCTACACTCTATACCCTACACTCTATACCCTACACTCTACTCCCTACACTCTACACCCTACAGTCTATACCCTACACTCTACACTCTATACCTTACACTCTACACTCTATTCCCTACACTCTATACCCTACACTCTATAGCTTACACTCTATACCCTACACTCTACACTCTATACCCTACACTCTATACCCTACACTCTATACCCTACACTATACACTCTATACCCTACACTCTACACTTTATACCCTACTCTCTATACCCTACACTCTATACCCTACACTCTACAACCTGCACTCTATACCCTACACTCTATACCCTACACCCTACACTCTATACCCTACACTCTATACCCTACACTCTATACCCTACACTCTACACTCTATACCCTACAGTCTATACCCTACACTCTATACCCTACACTCTACACCCTACACTCTACACCCTACACTCTAATCCCTACACTCTAATCCCTACACTCTAATCCCTACATCCTACACTCTATACCCTACAATCTATACCCTACACTCTATACCCTACACTCTATACCCTACACTCTATAACCTACACCCTACACTCTACACCCTACACTCTATACCCTACACTCTACACCCTACACCCTACACTCTACACTCTATACCCTACACCCTACACCCTGCACTCTGTACTCTACACTCTACACTCTTTACCCTACACTCTATACCCTACACTCTATACCCTACACTCTATACCCTACACTCTAATCCCTACACTCTACACTCTATACCCTACACTCTATACCCTACACTCTATACCCTACACTCTATACCCTACACTCTACACCCTACACTCTACACCCTACACTCTAATCCCTACACTCTAATCCATACACTCTAATCCCTACACCCTACACTCTATACCCTACACTCTATACCCTACACTCTATACCCTACACTCTATACCCTACACCCTACACCCTACACTCTACACTCTATACCCTACACTCTACACCCTACACTCTACACACTACACTCTATACCCTACACTCTACACCCTGCACTCTGTACCCTACACTCTACACTCTTTACCCTACACTCTATACCCTACACTCTATACCCTACACTCTATACCCTACACTCTATACCCTACACTCTAAACTCTATACCCTACACTCTACACTCTTTACCCTACACTCTATAACATACACTCTATACCCTACACTCTACACCCTACACTCTATACCCTACACTCTATACCCTACACTCTACTCCCTACACTCTACACCCTACAGTCTATACCCTACACTCTACACTCTATACCTTACACTCTATAACATACACTCTATACCCTACACTCTATACCCTACACTCTATACCCTACACTCTATACCATACACTCTACACCATACACTCTACACCATACACTCTACACCATACACTCTATAGCATACACTCTATACCCTACACTATACACTCTATACCCTACACTCTATACCCTACACTCTATACCCTACACTATACACTCTATACCCTACACTCTACACTTTATACCCTACACTCTACAACCTGCACTCAATACCCTACACTCTACACTCTATACCCTACACTCTATACCCTACACTCTATACCCTACACTCTATACCCTACACTCTATACCCTACACTCTACACTCTGTACCCTACACTCTATACCCTACACTCTATACCCTACACTCTATACCCTACACTCTACTCCCTACACTCTACACCCTACAGTCTATACCCTACACTCTACACTCTATACCTTACACTCTAAACTCTATTCCCTACACTCTATACCCTACACTCTATAGCATACACTCTATACCCTACACTCTACACTCTATACCCTACACTCTATACCCTACACTCTATACCCTACACTATACACTCTATACCCTACACTCTACACTTTATACCCTACTCTCTATACCCTACACTCTATACCCTACACTCTACAACCTGCACTCTATACCCTACACTCTATACCCTACACCCTACACTCTATACCCTACACTCTATACCCTACACTCTATACCCTACACTCTATACCCTACACTCTATACCCTACACTCTACACTCTATACCCTACACTCTATAGCCTACACTCTACACTTTACTCTATACCCTACACTCTATACCCTACACTCTATAGCATACACTCTATACCCTACACTCTACACTCTATACCCTACACTCTATACCCTACACTCTATACCCTACACTATACACTCTATACCCTACACTCTACACTTTATACCCTACTCTCTATACCCTACACTCTATACCCTACACTCTATACCCTACACCCTACACCCTGCACTCTGTACCCTACACTCTACACTCTTTACCCTACACATTATACCCTACACTCTATACCATACACTCTATACCCTACACTCTAATCCCTACACTCTACACTCTATACCCTACACTCTATACCCTACACTCTATACCCTACACTCTATACCCTACACTCTACACCCTACACCCTACACTCTAATCCCTACACTCTAATCCCTTCTCTCTAATCCCTACACCCTACACTCTATACCCTACACTCTATACCCTACACTCTATACCCTACACTCTATACCCTACACCCTACACCCTACACCCTACACTCTACACTCTATACCCTACACTCTACACCCTACACTCTACACACTACACTCTATACCCTACACTCTACACCCTGCACTCTGTACCCTACACTCTACACTCTTTACCCTACACTCTATACCCTACACTCTATACCCTACACTCTATACCCTACACTCTATACCCTACACTCTAAACTCTATACCCTACACTCTACACTTTATACCCTACACTCTATAACATACACTCTATACCCTACACTCTATACCCTACACTCTATACCCTACACTCTATACCCTACACTCTACTCCCTACACTCTACACCCTACAGTCTATACCCTACACTCTACACTCTATACCTTACACTCTATAACATACACTCTATACCCTACACTCTATACCCTACACTCTATACCATACACTCTACACCCTACACTCTATACCATACACTCTACACCCTACACTCTATACCATACACTCTACACCATACACTCTATAGCATACACTCTATACCCTACACTATACACTCTATACCCTACACTCTATACCCTACACTATACACTCTATACCCTACACTCTACACTTTATACCCTACACTCTATACCCTACACTCTATACCCTACACTCTATACCCTACAATCTACAACCTGCACTCTACAACCTGCAATCTATACCCTACACTCTATACCCTACACTCTACACTCTATACCCTACACTCTATACCCTACACTCTATACCCTACACTCTACACTCTATACCCTACACTCTATAGCCTACACTCTACACTCTATACCCTACACTCTATAGCCTACACTCTACACTCTATACCCTACACTCTACTCCCTACACCCTACAGTCTATACCTTACACTCTACACTCTATTCCCTACACTCTATACCCTACACTCTATACCCTACATTCTATACCCTACACTCTACACTCTATACCCTACACTCTATACCCTACACTCTATACCCTACACTCTACACCCTACACCCTAATAATAATAATAATAATAATAATTTTATTTATATAGCGCCAACATATTCCGCAGCGCTTTACAAATTATAGAGGGGACTTGTACAGACAATAGACATTACAGCATAACAGAAATACAGTTCAAAACAGATACCAGGAGGAGTGAGGGCCCTGCTCGCAAGCTTACAAACTATGGGGAAAAGGGGAGACACGAGAGGTGGATGGTAACAATTGCTTTAGTTATTCGGACCAGCTATAGTGTAAGGCTCAGGTGTTCATGTAAAGCTGCATGAACCAGTTACCTGCCTAAGTATGTAGCAGTACAGACACAGAGGGCTAATACTGCATAAAGTGTATGAGAACATGATGCGAGGAACTTTTTTTTTTTTTTTTAATTATAAATAGGCCACACAGGGATCGTTAGGTTAATGCATTGAGGCGGTAGGCCAGTCTGAACAAATGAGTTTTTAGGGCACGCTTAAAACTGTGGGGATTGGGGATTAATCGTATTAACCTAGGTAGTGCATTCCAAAGAATCGGCGCAGCACGTGTAAAGTCTTGGAGACGGGAGTGGGAGGTTCTGATTATTGAGGATGCTAACCTGAGGTCATTAGCGGAGCGGAGGGCACGGGTAGGGTGGTAGACTGATACCAGGGAGGAGATGTAGGGTGGTACTGAGCCATGGAGTGCTTTGTGGATGAGGGTAGTAGTTTTGTACTGGATTCTGGAGTGGATGGGTAGCCAGTGTAATGACTGGCACAGGGTAGAGGCATCGGTGTAACGGTTGGTGAGGAATATGATCCTGGCTGCAGCATTCAGGACAGATTGGAGCGGGGAGAGCTACCCTACACTCTATACGCCACACTCTATACCCTACAGTCTATACCCTACACTCCATACCCTACACTCTATACCATACACTCTACACTCTATACCCTACACTCTATACCCTACACTCTATACCCTACACCCTACACTCTATACCCTACACTCTATACCCTACACTCTACACTCTATACCCTACACTCTATACCCTACACTCTATACCCTACACTCTATACCCTACACTCTACACTCTATAACCTACACTCTATAGCCTACACTCTACACCCTACACTATATACCCTGCACTCTATACCCTACACTCTACACTCTATACCCTACACTCTACTCCCTACACTCTACACCCTACACTCTACACTCTATACCTTACACTCTACACTCTATTCCCTACACGCTATACCCTACACTCTATACCCTACATTCTATACCCTACACTCTACACTCTATACCCTACACTCTATACCCTACACTCTATACCGTACACTCTATACCCTACACTCTACACTCTATACCCTACACTCTATACGCCACACTCTATACCCTACAGTCTACACTCTATACCATACACTCTACACTCTACACTCTATACCCTACACTCTATACCCTACACTCTATACCCTACACCCTACACAATATACCCTACACTCTATACCCTACACTCTACACCCTACACCCTACACCCTACACTCTATACCCTACACTATACACTCTATACCCTACACTCTACACTTTATACCCTACACTCTATAACCTACACTCTATACCCTGCACTCTACACCCTGCACTCTACACCCAACACTCTAAACCCTACACTCTACACCCTACACTCTATACCCTACACTCTATAACCTACACTCTACACTCTATACCCTACACTCTATAGCCTACACTCTATACCCTACACTCTAATCCCTACACTCTACACTCTATACCCTACACTCTATACCATACACTCTACACCATACACTCTATAGCATACACTCTACACTCTATACCCTACACTCTATACCCTACACTATACACTCTATACCCTACACTCTACACTTTATACCCTACTCTCTATACCCTACACTCTATACCCTACACTCTACAACCTGCACTCTATACCCTACACTCTATACCCTACACCCTACACTCTATACCCTACACTCTATACCCTACACTCTATACCCTACACTCTATAACCTACACTCTACACTATATACCCTACACTCTATAGCCTACACTCTACACTCTACTCTATACCCTACACTCTATACCCTACACTCTAATCCCTACACTCTACACTCTATACCCTACACTCTATACCCTGCACTCTACACCCTGCACTCTACACCCAACACTCTAAACCCTACACTCTACACCCTACACTCTATACCCTACACTCTATAACCTACACTCTACACTCTATACCCTACACTCTATAGCCTACACTCTATACCCTACACTCTAATCCCTACACTCTACACTCTATACCCTACACTCTATACCATACACTCTACACCATACACTCTATAGCATACACTCTACACTCTATACCCTACACTCTATACCCTACACTATACACTCTATACCCTACACTCTACACTTTATACCCTACTCTCTATACCCTACACTCTATACCCTACACTCTACAACCTGCACTCTATACCCTACACTCTATACCCTACACCCTACACTCTATACCCTACACTCTATACCCTACACTCTATACCCTACACTCTATAACCTACACTCTACACTATATACCCTACACTCTATAGCCTACACTCTACACTCTACTCTATACCCTACACTCTATACCCTACACTCTAATCCCTACACTCTACACTCTATACCCTACACTCTATACCCTACACTCTATACCCTACACTCTAATCCCTACACTCTAATCCCTACACTCTAATCCCTAAACCCTACACTCTATACCCTACACCCTATACCCTACACTCTATACCCTACACTCTATACCCTACACCCTACACTCTACACCCTACACTCTATACCTTACACTCTACCCCCTACACTCTATACCCTACACTCTACACCCTGCACTCTGTACCCTACACTCTACACTCTTTACCCTACACTCTATACCCTACACTCTATACCCTACACTCTAATCTCTACACTCTACACTCTATACCCTACACTCTGTACCCTACACTCTATACCCTACACTCTACACTCTACACCCTACACTCTAATCCCTACACTCTAATCCCTACACTCTAATCCCTACACCCTAATCCCTACACCCTACACTCTATACCCTACACTCTATACCCTACACTCTATACCCTACACCCTACACTCTATACCCTACACTCTATACCCTACACTCTACACCCTGCACTCTGTACCCTACACTCTATACCCTACACTCTATACCCTACACTCTATACCCTACACTCTATACCCTACACTCTAAACTCTATACCCTACACTCTATACCCTACACACTATAACATACACTCTATACCCTACACTCTATACCCTACACTCTATACCATACACTCTACACCATACACTCTACACCATACACTCTACACCATACACTGTATAGCATACACTCTATACCCTACACTATACACTCTATACCCTACACTCTATACCCTACACTCTATACCCTACACTATACACTCTATACCCTACACTCTACACTTTATAACCTACACTCTATACCCTACACTCTACAACCTGCACTCTATACCCTACACTCTACACTCTATACCCTACACTCTATACCCTACACTCTATACCCTACACTCTATACCCTACACTCTATACCCTACACTCTACACCCTACAGTCTATACCCTACACTCTACACTCTATACCTTACACTCTACACTCTATTCCCTACACTCTATAACCTACACTCTATAGCATACACTCTATACCCTACACTCTACACTCTATACCCTACACTCTATACCCTACACTCTATACCCTACACTATATACTCCATACCCTACACTCTACACTTTATACCCTACTCTCTATACCCTACACTCTATACCCTACACTCTACAACCTGCACTCTATACCCTACACTCTATACCCTACACCCTACACTCTATACCCTACACTCTATACCCTACACTCTATACCCTACACTCTATACCCTACACTCTATACCCTACACTCTACACTCTATACCCTACACTCTATAGCCTACACTCTATACCCTACACTCTAATCCCTACACTCTAATCCCTACACCCTACACTCTATACCCTACAATCTATACCCTACACTCTATACCCTACACTCTACACCCTACACTCTACACCCTACACTCTAATCCCTACACTCTAATCCCTACACTCTAATCCCTACACCCTACACTCTATACCCTACAATCTATACCCTACACTCTATACCCTACACTCTATACCCTACACTCTATACCCTACACTCTACACCCTACACCCTACACTCTACACTCTATACCCTACACTCTACACTCTGCACTCTGTACCCTACACTCTACACTCTTTACCCTACACTCTATACCCTACACTCTATACCCTACACTATAATTCCTTCAATCTACACTCTACACCCTACACTCTATACCCTACACTCTACACCCTACACTCTACACCCTACACTCTAATCCCTACACTATAATCCCTACACTCTAATCCCTACACCCTACACTCTATACCCTACACTCTATACCCTACACTCTATACCCTACACTCTATACCCTACACCCTACACCCTACACTCTACACTCTATACCCTACACTCTACACCCTACACTCTACACCCTACACTCTATACCCTACACTCTACACCCTGCACTCTGTACCCTACACTCTACACTCTTTACCCTACACTCTATACCCTACACTCTACAACCTGCACTCTATACCCTACACTCTATACCCTACTCCCTACACTCTATACCCTTCACTCTATACCCTACACTCTATACCCTACACTCTACACTCTATACCCTACACTCTATAGCCTACACTCTACACTTTACTCTATACCCTACACTCTATACCCTACACTCTAATCCCTACACTCTAATCCCTACAGTCTACACTCTATACCCTACACTCTATACCCTACACTCTATACCCTACACTCTACACCCTACACTCTACACCCTACACTCTAATCCCTACACTCTAATCCCTACACCCTACACTCTATACCCTACAATCTATACCCTACACTCTATACCCTACACTCTATACCCTACACTCTACACCCTACACTCTACACTCTATACCCTACACTCTACACCCTGCACTCTGTACCCTACACTCTACACTCTTTACCCTACACTCTATACCCTACACTCTATACCCTACACTATAATCCCTACACTCTACACTCTACACCCTACACTCTATACCCTACACTCTACACCCTACACTCTACACCCTACACTCTAATCCCTACACTATAATCCCTACACTCTAATCCCTACACCCTACACTCTATACCCTACACTCTATACCCTACACTCTATACCCTACACTCTATACCCTACACCCTACACCCTACACTCTACACTCTATACCCTACACTCTACACCCTACACTCTACACCCTACACTCTATACCCTACACTCTACACCCTGCACTCTGTACCCTACACTCTACACTCTTTACCCTACACTCTATACCCTACACTCTAAACCCTACACTCTATACCCTACACTCTTTACCCTACACTCTAAACTCTATACCCTACACTCTATAACATACACTCTATACCCTACACTCTACACTCTATACCCTACACTCTATAACATACACTCTATACCCTACACTCTATACCCTACACTCTATACCCTACACTCTATACCCTACAGTCTATACCCTACACTCTACACTCTATACCTTACACTCTATAACATACACTCTATACCCTACACCCTACACTCTATACCCTACACTCTATACCCTACACTCTATACCCTACACTCTATACCCTACACTCTACACTCTATACCCTACACTCTATAGCCTACACTCTACACTTTACTCTATACCCTACACTCTAATCCCTACACTCTAATCCCTACAGTCTACACTCTATACCCTACACTCTATACCCTACACTCTATACCCTACACTCTACACCCAACACTCTACACCCTACACTCTAATCCCTACACTCTAATCCCTACACTCTAATCCCTACACCCTACACTCTATACCCTACAATCTATACCCTACACTCTATACCCTACACTCTATACCCTACACTCTATACCCTACACTCTACACCCTACACCCTACACTCTACACTATATACCCTACACTCTACACCCTGCACTCTGTACCCTACACTCTACACTCTTTACCCTACACTCTATACTCTACACTCTATACCCTACACTCTATACCCTACACTCTAATCCCTACACTCTACACTCTATACCCTACACTCTATACCCTACACTCTATACCCTACACTCTACACCCTACACTCTACACCCTACACTCTAATCCCTACACTCTAATCCCTACACTCTAATCCCTACACCCTACACTCTATACCCTACACTCTATACCCTACACTCTATACCCTACACCCTACACCCTACACCCTACACTCTACACTCTATACCCTACACTCTACACCCTACACTCTATACCCTACACTCTATACCCTACACTCTACACCCTGCACTCTGTACCCTACACTCTACACTCTTTACCCTACACTCTATACCCTACACTCTATACCCTACACTCTATACCATACACTCTACACCATACACTCTACACCATACACTCTACACCATACACTCTACACCATACACTGTATAGCATACACTCTATACCCTACACTATACACTCTATACCCTACACTCTATACCCTACACTCTATACCCTACACTATACACTCTATACTCTACACTCTACACTTTATACCCTACACTCTATACCCTACACTCTACAACCTGCACTCTATACCCTACACTCTACACTCTATACCCTACACTCTATACCCTACACTCTATACCCTAGACTCTATACCCTACACTCTATACCCTACACTCTACACCCTACAGTCTATACCCTACACTCTACACTCTATACCTTACACTCTACACTCTATTCCCTACACTCTATACCCTACACTCTATAGCATACACTCTATACCCTACACTCTACACTCTATACCCTACACTCCATACCCTACACTCTATACCCTACACTATACACTCCATACCCTACACTCTACACTTTATACCCTACTCTCTATACCCTACACTCTATACCCTACACTCTACAACCTGCACTCTATACCCTACACTCTATTCCATACACCCTACACTCTATACCCTACACTCTATACCCTACACTCTATACCCTACACTCTATACCCTACACTCTACACTCTATACCCTACACTCTATAGCCTACACTCTACACTTTACTCTATACCCTACACTCTACACCCTACACTCTACACCCTACACTCTAATCCCTACACTCTAATCCCTACACTCTAATCCCTACACCCTACACTCTATACCCTACAATCTATACCCTACACTCTATACCCTACACTCTATACCCTACACTCTAATCCCTACACTCTAATCCCTACAGTCTACACTCTATACCCTACACTCTATACCCTACACTCTATACCCTACACTCTACACCCTATACTCTACACCCTACACTCTAATCCCTACACTCTAATCCCTACACTCTAATCCCTACACCCTACACTCTATACCCTACAATCTATACCCTACACTCTATACCCTACACTCTATACCCTACACTCTATACCCTACACTCTACACCCTACACCCTACACTCTACACTCTATACCCTACACTCTACACCCTGCACTCTGTAACCTACACTCTAGACTCTTTACCCTACACTCTATACTCTACACTCTATACCCTACACTCTATACCCTACACTCTAATCCCTACACTCTACACTCTATACCCTACACTCTATACCCTACACTCTATACCCTACACTCTACACCCTACACTCTACACCCTACACTCTAATCCCTACACTCTAATCCCTACACTCTAATCCCTACACCCTACACTCTATACCCTACACTCTATACCCTACACTCTATACCCTACACTCTATACCCTACACCCTACACCCTACACTCTACACTCTATACCCTACACTCTACACCCTACACTCTACACCCTACACTCTATACCGTACACTCTACACCCTGCACTCTGTACCCTACACTCTACACTCTTTACCCTACACTCTATACCCTACACTCTATACCCTACACTCTATACCCTACACTCTATACCCTACACTCTAAACTCTATACCCTACACTCTATAACATACACTCTATAACCTACACTCTACACTCTATACCCTACACTCTATAACATACACTCTATACCCTACACTCTATACCCTACACTCTATACCCTACACTCTATACCCTACACTCTACTCCCTACACTCTACACCCTACAGTCTATACCCTACACTCTACACTCTATACCTTACACTCTATAACATACACTCTATACCCTACACTCTATACCCTACACTCTATACCCTACACTCTATACCCTACACTCTACACCCTACACTCTATACCATACACTCTACACCCTACACTCTATACCATACACTCTACACCATACACTCTATAGCATACACTATATACCCTACACTATACACTCTATGCCCTACACTCTATACCCTACACTATACACTCCATACCCTACACTCTATACCCTACACTCTATACCCTACACTCTATACCCTACACTCTACAACCTGCACTCTACAATCTGCAATCTATACCCTACACTCTATACCCTACACTCTATATCCTACACTCTATACCCTACACTCTAAACTCTATACCCTACACTCTATACCCTACACTCTATAACATACACTCTATACCCTACACTCTATACCATACACTCTACACCATACACTCTACACCATACACTCTACACCATACACTCTACACCATACACTCTATAGCATACACTCTATACCCTACACGATACACTCTATACCCTACACTCTATACCCTACACTCTATACCCTACACTATACACTCTATACCCTACACTCTACACTCTATACCCTACACTCTACACCCTGCACTCTGTACCCTACACTCTACACTCTTTACCCTACACTCTATACCCTACACTCTATACCCTACACTATAATCCCTACACTCTACACTCTACACCCTACACTCTATACCCTACACTCTACACCCTACACTCTAATCCCTACACTATAATCCCTACACTCTAATCCCTACACCCTACACTCTATACCCTACACTCTATACCCTACACTCTATACCCTACACTCTATACCCTACACCCTACACCCTACACTCTACACTCTATACCCTACACTCTACACCCTACACTCTACACCCTACACTCTATACCCTACACTCTACACCCTGCACTCTGTACCCTACACTCTACACTCTTTACCCTACACTCTATACCCTACACTCTAAACCCTACACTCTATACCCTACACTCTTTACCCTACACTCTAAACTCTATACCCTACACTCTATAACATACACTCTATACCCTACACTCTACACTCTATACCCTACACTCTATAACATACACTCTATACCCTACACTCTATACCCTACACTCTATACCCTACACTCTATACCCTACACTCTACTCCCTACACTCTACACCCTACAGTCTATACCCTACACTCTACACTCTATACCTTACACTCTATAACATACACTCTATACCCTACACCCTACACTCTATACCCTACACTCTATACCCTACACTCTATACCCTACACTCTATACCCTACACTCTATACCCTACACTCTACACTCTATACCCTACACTCTATAGCCTACACTCTACACTTTACTCTATTCCCTACACTCTATACCCTACACTCTAATCCCTACACTCTAATCCCTACAGTCTACACTCTATACCCTACACTCTATACCCTACACTCTATACCCTACACTCTACACCCAACACTCTACACCCTACACTCTAATCCCTACACTCTAATCCCTACACTCTAATCCCTACACCCTACACTCTATACCCTACAATCTATACCCTACACTCTATACCCTACACTCTATACCCTACACTCTATACCCTACACTCTACACCCTACACCCTACACTCTACACTATATACCCTACACTCTACACCCTGCACTCTGTACCCTACACTCTACACTCTTTACCCTACACTCTATACTCTACACTCTATACCCTACACTCTATACCCTACACTCTAATCCCTACACTCTACACTCTATACCCTACACTCTATACCCTACACTCTATACCCTACACTCTACACCCTACACTCTACACCCTACACTCTAATCCCTACACTCTAATCCCTACACTCTAATCCCTACACCCTACACTCTATACCCTACACTCTATACCCTACACTCTATACCCTACACCCTACACCCTACACTCTACACTCTATACCCTACACTCTACACCCTACACTCTATACCCTACACTCTATACCCTACACTCTACACCCTGCACTCTGTACCCTACACTCTACACTCTTTACCCTACACTCTATACCCTACACTCTATACCCTACACTCTATACCATACACTCTACACCATACACTCTACACCATACACTCTACACCATACACTCTACACCATACACTGTATAGCATACACTCTATACCCTACACTATACACTCTATACCCTACACTCTATACCCTACACTCTATACCCTACACTATACACTCTATACCCTACACTCTACACTTTATACCCTACACTCTATACCCTACACTCTACAACCTGCACTCTATACCCTACACTCTACACTCTATACCCTACACTCTATACCCTACACTCTATACCCTAGACTCTATACCCTACACTCTATACCCTACACTCTACACCCTACAGTCTATACCCTACACTCTACACTCTATACCTTACACTCTACACTCTATTCCCTACACTCTATACCCTACACTCTATAGCATACACTCTATACCCTACACTCTACACTCTATACCCTACACTCCATACCCTACACTCTATACCCTACACTATACACTCCATACCCTACACTCTACACTTTATACCCTACTCTCTATACCCTACACTCTATACCCTACACTCTACAACCTGCACTCTATACCCTACACTCTATACCATACACCCTACACTCTATACCCTACACTCTATACCCTACACTCTATACCCTACACTCTATACCCTACACTCTACACTCTATACCCTACACTCTATAGCCTACACTCTACACTTTACTCTATACCCTACACTCTACACCCTACACTCTACACCCTACACTCTAATCCCTACACTCTAATCCCTACACTCTAATCCCTACACCCTACACTCTATACCCTACAATCTATACCCTACACTCTATACCCTACACTCTATACCCTACACTCTAATCCCTACACTCTAATCCCTACAGTCTACACTCTATACCCTACACTCTATACCCTACACTCTATACCCTACACTCTACACCCTACACTCTACACCCTACACTCTAATCCCTACACTCTAATCCCTACACTCTAATCCCTACACCCTACACTCTATACCCTACAATCTATACCCTACACTCTATACCCTACACTCTATACCCTACACTCTATACCCTACACTCTATACCCTACACTCTACACCCTACACCCTACACTCTACACTCTATACCCTACACTCTACACCCTGCACTCTGTACCCTACACTCTACACTCTTTACCCTACACTCTATACCCTACACTCTATACCCTACACTCTATACCCTACACTCTAATCCCTACACTCTACACTCTACACCCTACACTCTATACCCTACACTCTACACCCTACACTCTACACCCTACACTCTAATCCCTACACTATAATCCCTACACTCTAATCCCTACACCCTACACTCTATACCCTACACTCTATACCCTACACTCTATATCCTACACTCTATACCCTACACCCTACACCCTACACTCTACACTCTATACCCTACACTCTACACCCTACACTCTACACCCTACACTCTATATCCTACACTCTACACCCTGCACTCTGTACCCTACACTCTACACTCTTTACCCTACACTCTATACCCTACACTCTATACCCTACACTCTATACCCTACACTCTTTACCCTACACTCTAAACTCTATACCCTACACTCTATAACATACACTCTAAACCCTACACTCTACACTCTATACCCTACACTCTAATCCCTACACTCTACACTCTATACCCTACACTCTATACCCTACACTCTATACCCTACACTCTACACCCTACACTCTACACCCTACACTCTAATCCCTACACTCTAATCCCTACACTCTAATCCCTAAACCCTACACTCTATACCCTACACCCTATACCCTACACTCTATACCCTACACTCTATACCCTACACCCTACACTCTACACCCTACACTCTATACCTTACACTCTACCCCCTACACTCTATACCCTACACTCTACATCCTGCACTCTGTACCCTACACTCTACACTCTTTACCCTACACTCTATACCCTACACTCTAAACCCTACACTCTAATCTCTACACTCTACACTCTATACCCTACACTCTGTACCCTACACTCTATACCCTACACTCTACACTCTATACCCTACACTCTACACCCTACACTCTACACCCTACACTCTATACCGTACACTCTACACCCTGCACTCTGTACCCTACACTCTACACTCTTTACCCTACACTCTATACCCTACACTCTATACCCTACACTCTATACCCTACACTCTATACCCTACACTCTAAACTCTATACCCTACACTCTATAACATACACTCTATAACCTACACTCTACACTCTATACCCTACACTCTATAACATACACTCTATACCCTACACTCTATACCCTACACTCTATACCCTACACTCTATACCCTACACTCTACTCCCTACACTCTACACCCTACAGTCTATACCCTACACTCTACACTCTATACCTTACACTCTATAACATACACTCTATACCCTACACTCTATACCCTACACTCTATACCCTACACTCTATACCCTACACTCTACACCCTACACTCTATTCCATACACTCTACACCCTACACTCTATACCATACACTCTACACCATACACTCTATAGCATACACTATATACCCTACACTATACACTCTATGCCCTACACTCTATACCCTACACTATACACTCCATACCCTACACTCTATACCCTACACTCTATACCCTACACTCTACAACCTGCACTCTACAACCTGCAATCTATACCCTACACTCTATACCCTACACTCTATATCCTACACTCTATACCCTACACTCTAAACTCTATACCCTACACTCTATACCCTACACTCTATAACATACTCTATACCCTACACTCTATACCATACACTCTACACCATACACTCTACACCATACACTCTACACCATACACTCTACACCATACACTCTATAGCATACACTCTATACCTTACACGATACACTCTATACCCTACACTCTATACCCTACACTCTATACCCTACACTATACACTCTATACCCTACACTCTACACTCTATACCCTACACTCTACACCCTGCACTCTGTACCCTACACTCTACACTCTTTACCCTACACTCTATACCCTACACTCTATACCCTACACTATAATCCCTACACTCTACACTCTACACCCTACACTCTATACCCTACACTCTACACCCTACACTCTACACCCTACACTCTAATCCCTACACTATAATCCCTACACTCTAATCCCTACACCCTACACTCTATACCCTACACTCTATACCCTACACTCTATACCCTACACTCTATACCCTACACCCTACACCCTACACTCTACACTCTATACCCTACACTCTACACCCTACACTCTACACCCTACACTCTATACCCTACACTCTACACCCTGCACTCTGTACCCTACACTCTACACTCTTTACCCTACACTCTATACCCTACACTCTAAACCCTACACTCTATACCCTACACTCTTTACCCTACACTCTAAACTCTATACCCTACACTCTATAACATACACTCTATACCCTACACTCTACACTCTATACCCTACACTCTATAACATACACTCTATACCCTACACTCTATACCCTACACTCTATACCCTACACTCTATACCCTACACTCTACTCCCTACACTCTACACCCTACAGTCTATACCCTACACTCTACACTCTATACCTTACACTCTATAACATACACTCTATACCCTACACCCTACACTCTATACCCTACACTCTATACCCTACACTCTATACCCTACACTCTATACCCTACACTCTACACTCTATACCCTACACTCTATAGCCTACACTCTACACTTTACTCTATACCCTACACTCTATACCCTACACTCTAATCCCTACACTCTAATCCCTACAGTCTACACTCTATACCCTACACTCTATACCCTACACTCTATACCCTACACTCTACACCCAACACTCTACACCCTACACTCTAATCCCTACACTCTAATCCCTACACTAATCCCTACACCCTACACTCTATACCCTACAATCTATACCCTACACTCTATACCCTACACTCTATACCCTACACTCTATACCCTACACTCTACACCCTACACCCTACACTCTACACTATATACCCTACACTCTACACCCTGCACTCTGTACCCTACACTCTACACTCTTTACCCTACACTCTATACTCTACACTCTATACCCTACACTCTATACCCTACACTCTAATCCCTACACTCTACACTCTATACCCTACACTCTATACCCTACACTCTATACCCTACACTCTACACCCTACACTCTACACCCTACACTCTAATCCCTACACTCTAATCCCTACACTCTAATCCCTACACCCTACACTCTATACCCTACACTCTATACCCTACACTCTATACCCTACACCCTACACCCTACACTCTACACTCTATACCCTACACTCTACACCCTACACTCTATACCCTACACTCTATACCCTACACTCTACACCCTGCACTCTGTACCCTACACTCTACACTCTTTACCCTACACTCTATACCCTACACTCTATAGCCTACACTCTACACTTTACTCTATACCCTACACTCTATACCCTACACTCTAATCCCTACACTCTAATCCCTACAGTCTACACTCTATACCCTACACTCTATACCCTACACTCTACACCCTGCACTCTGTACCCTACACTCTACACTCTTTACCCTACACTCTATACCCTACACTCTATAGCCTACACTCTATACCATACACTCTACACCATACACTCTACACCATACACTCTACACCATACACTGTATAGCATACACTCTATACCCTACACTATACACTCTATACCCTACACTCTATACCCTACACTCTATACCCTACACTATACACTCTATACCCTACACTCTACACTTTATACCCTACACTCTATACCCTACACTCTACAACCTGCACTCTATACCCTACACTCTACACTCTATACCCTACACTCTATACCCTACACTCTATACCCTAGACTCTATACCCTACACTCTATACCCTACACTCTACACCCTACAGTCTATACCCTACACTCTACACTCTATACCTTACACTCTACACTCTATTCCCTACACTCTATACCCTACACTCTATAGCATACACTCTATACCCTACACTCTACACTCTATACCCTACACTCCATACCCTACACTCTATACCCTACACTATACACTCCATACCCTACACTCTACACTTTATACCCTACTCTCTATACCCTACACTCTATACCCTACACTCTACAACCTGCACTCTATACCCTACACTCTATACCATACACCCTACACTCTATACCCTACACTCTATACCCTACACTCTATACCCTACACTCTATACCCTACACTCTACACTCTATACCCTACACTCTATAGCCTACACTCTACACTTTACTCTATACCCTACACTCTACACCCTACACTCTACACCCTACACTCTAATCCCTACACTCTAATCCCTACACTCTAATCCCTACACCCTACACTCTATACCCTACAATCTATACCCTACACTCTATACCCTACACTCTATACCCTACACTCTAATCCCTACACTCTAATCCCTACAGTCTACACTCTATACCCTACACTCTATACCCTACACTCTATACCCTACACTCTACACCCTACACTCTACACCCTACACTCTAATCCCTACACTCTAATCCCTACACTCTAATCCCTACACCCTACACTCTATACCCTACAATCTATACCCTACACTCTATACCCTACACTCTATACCCTACACTCTATACCCTACACTCTATACCCTACACTCTACACCCTACACCCTACACTCTACACTCTATACCCTACACTCTACACCCTGCACTCTGTACCCTACACTCTACACTCTTTACCCTACACTCTATACCCTACACTCTATACCCTACACTCTAATCCCTACACTCTACACTCTACACCCTACACTCTATACCCTACACTCTACACCCTACACTCTACACCCTACACTCTAATCCCTACACTATAATCCCTACACTCTAATCCCTACACCCTACACTCTATACCCTACACTCTATACCCTACACTCTATATCCTACACTCTATACCCTACACCCTACACCCTACACTCTACACTCTATACCCTACACTCTACACCCTACACTCTACACCCTACACTCTATATCCTACACTCTACACCCTGCACTCTGTACCCTACACTCTACACTCTTTACCCTACACTCTATACCCTACACTCTATACCCTACACTCTATACCCTACACTCTTTACCCTACACTCTAAACTCTATACCCTACACTCTATAACATACACTCTAAACCCTACACTCTACACTCTATACCCTACACTCTAATCCCTACACTCTACACTCTATACCCTACACTCTATACCCTACACTCTATACCCTACACTCTACACCCTACACTCTACACCCTACACTCTAATCCCTACACTCTAATCCCTACACTCTAATCCCTAAACCCTACACTCTATACCCTACACCCTATACCCTACACTCTATACCCTACACTCTATACCCTACACCCTACACTCTACACCCTACACTCTATACCTTACACTCTACCCCCTACACTCTATACCCTACACTCTACATCCTGCACTCTGTACCCTACACTCTACACTCTTTACCCTACACTCTATACCCTACACTCTAAACCCTACACTCTAATCTCTACACTCTACACTCTATACCCTACACTCTGTACCCTACACTCTATACCCTACACTCTACACTCTATACCCTACACTCTACACCCTACACTCTACACCCTACACTCTATACCGTACACTCTACACCCTGCACTCTGTACCCTACACTCTACACTCTTTACCCTACACTCTATACCCTACACTCTATACCCTACACTCTATACCCTACACTCTATACCCTACACTCTAAACTCTATACCCTACACTCTATAACATACACTCTATAACCTACACTCTACACTCTATACCCTACACTCTATAACATACACTCTATACCCTACACTCTATACCCTACACTCTATACCCTACACTCTATACCCTACACTCTACTCCCTACACTCTACACCCTACAGTCTATACCCTACACTCTACACTCTATACCTTACACTCTATAACATACACTCTATACCCTACACTCTATACCCTACACTCTATACCCTACACTCTATACCCTACACTCTACACCCTACACTCTATACCATACACTCTACACCCTACACTCTATACCATACACTCTACACCATACACTCTATAGCATACACTATATACCCTACACTATACACTCTATGCCCTACACTCTATACCCTACACTATACACTCCATACCCTACACTCTATACCCTACACTCTATACCCTACACTCTATACCCTACACTCTACAACCTGCACTCTACAACCTGCAATCTATACCCTACACTCTATACCCTACACTCTATATCCTACACTCTATACCCTACACTCTAAACTCTATACCCTACACTCTATACCCTACACTCTATAACATACTCTATACCCTACACTCTATACCATACACTCTACACCATACACTCTACACCATACACTCTACACCATACACTCTACACCATACACTCTATAGCATACACTCTATACCTTACACGATACACTCTATACCCTACACTCTATACCCTACACTCTATACCCTACACTATACACTCTATACCCTACACTCTACACTCTATACCCTACACTCTACACCCTGCACTCTGTACCCTACACTCTACACTCTTTACCCTACACTCTATACCCTACACTCTATACCCTACACTATAATCCCTACACTCTACACTCTACACCCTACACTCTATACCCTACACTCTACACCCTACACTCTACACCCTACACTCTAATCCCTACACTATAATCCCTACACTCTAATCCCTACACCCTACACTCTATACCCTACACTCTATACCCTACACTCTATACCCTACACTCTATACCCTACACCCTACACCCTACACTCTACACTCTATACCCTACACTCTACACCCTACACTCTACACCCTACACTCTATACCCTACACTCTACACCCTGCACTCTGTACCCTACACTCTACACTCTTTACCCTACACTCTATACCCTACACTCTAAACCCTACACTCTATACCCTACACTCTTTACCCTACACTCTAAACTCTATACCCTACACTCTATAACATACACTCTATACCCTACACTCTACACTCTATACCCTACACTCTATAACATACACTCTATACCCTACACTCTATACCCTACACTCTATACCCTACACTCTATACCCTACACTCTACTCCCTACACTCTACACCCTACAGTCTATACCCTACACTCTACACTCTATACCTTACACTCTATAACATACACTCTATACCCTACACCCTACACTCTATACCCTACACTCTATACCCTACACTCTATACCCTACACTCTATACCCTACACTCTACACTCTATACCCTACACTCTATAGCCTACACTCTACACTTTACTCTATACCCTACACTCTATACCCTACACTCTAATCCCTACACTCTAATCCCTACAGTCTACACTCTATACCCTACACTCTATACCCTACACTCTATACCCTACACTCTACACCCAACACTCTACACCCTACACTCTAATCCCTACACTCTAATCCCTACACTCTAATCCCTACACCCTACACTCTATACCCTACAATCTATACCCTACACTCTATACCCTACACTCTATACCCTACACTCTATACCCTACACTCTACACCTTACACCCTACACTCTACACTATATACCCTACACTCTACACCCTGCACTCTGTACCCTACACTCTACACTCTTTACCCTACACTCTATACTCTACACTCTATACCCTACACTCTATACCCTACACTCTAATCCCTACACTCTACACTCTATACCCTACACTCTATACCCTACACTCTATACCCTACACTCTACACCCTACACTCTACACCCTACACTCTAATCCCTACACTCTAATCCCTACACTCTAATCCCTACACCCTACACTCTATACCCTACACTCTATACCCTACACTCTATACCCTACACCCTACACCCTACACTCTACACTCTATACCCTACACTCTACACCCTACACTCTATACCCTACACTCTATACCCTACACTCTACACCCTGCACTCTGTACCCTACACTCTACACTCTTTACCCTACACTCTATACCCTACACTCTATACCCTACACTCTATACCATACACTCTACACCATACACTCTACACCATACACTCTACACCATACACTCTACACCATACACTGTATAGCATACACTCTATACCCTACACTATACACTCTATACCCTACACTCTATACCCTACACTCTATACCCTACACTATACACTCTATACCCTACACTCTACACTTTATACCCTACACTCTATACCCTACACTCTGCAACCTGCACTCTATACCCTACACTCTACACTCTATACCCTACACTCTATACCCTACACTCTATACCCTAGACTCTTTACCCTACACTCTATACCCTACACTCTACACCCTACAGTCTATACCCTACACTCTACACTCTATACCTTACACTCTACACTCTATTCCCTACACTCTATACCCTACACTCTATAGCATACACTCTATACCCTACACTCTACACTCTATACCCTACACTCCATACCCTACACTCTATACCCTACACTATACACTCCATACCCTACACTCTACACTTTATACCCTACTCTCTATACCCTACACTCTATACCCTACACTCTACAACCTGCACTCTATACCCTACACTCTATACCATACACCCTACACTCTATACCCTACACTCTATACCCTACACTCTATACCCTACACTCTATACCCTACACTCTACACTCTATACCCTACACTCTATAGCCTACACTCTACACTTTACTCTATACCCTACACTCTACACCCTACACTCTACACCCTACACTCTAATCCCTACACTCTAATCCCTACACTCTAATCCCTACACCCTACACTCTATACCCTACAATCTATACCCTACACTCTATACCCTACACTCTAATCCCTACACTCTAATCCCTACAGTCTACACTCTATACCCTACACTCTATACCCTACACTCTATACCCTACACTCTACACCCTACACTCTACACCCTACACTCTAATCCCTACACTCTAATCCCTACACTCTAATCCCTACACCCTACACTCTATACCCTACAATCTATACCCTACACTCTATACCCTACACTCTATACCCTACACTCTATACCCTACACTCTATACCCTACACTCTATACCCTACACTCTACACCCTACACCCTACACTCTACACTCTATACCCTACACTCTACACCCTGCACTCTGTACCCTACACTCTACACTCTTTACCCTACACTCTATACCCTACACTCTATACCCTACACTCTATACCCTACACTCTAATCCCTACACTCTACACTCTACACCCTACACTCTATACCCTACACTCTACACCCTACACTCTACACCCTACACTCTAATCCCTACACTATAATCCCTACACTCTAATCCCTACACCCTACACTCTATACCCTACACTCTATACCCTACACTCTATATCCTACACTCTATACCCTACACCCTACACCCTACACTCTACACTCTATACCCTACACTCTACACCCTACACTCTACACCCTACACTCTATATCCTACACTCTACACCCTGCACTCTGTACCCTACACTCTACACTCTTTACCCTACACTCTATACCCTACACTCTATACCCTACACTCTATACCCTACACTCTTTACCCTACACTCTAAACTCTATACCCTACACTCTATAACATACACTCTAAACCCTACACTCTACACTCTATACCCTACACTCTAATCCCTACACTCTACACTCTATACCCTACACTCTATACCCTACACTCTATACCCTACACTCTACACCCTACACTCTACACCCTACACTCTAATCCCTACACTCTAATCCCTACACTCTAATCCCTAAACCCTACACTCTATACCCTACACCCTATACCCTACACTCTATACCCTACACTCTATACCCTACACTCTATACCCTACACCCTACACTCTACACCCTACACTCTATACCTTACACTCTACCCCCTACACTCTATACCCTACACTCTACACCCTGCACTCTGTACCCTACACTCTACACTCTTTACCCTACACTCTATACCCTACACTCTATACCCTACACTCTAATCTCTACACTCTACACTCTATACCCTACACTCTGTACCCTACACTCTATACCCTACACTCTACACTCTACACCCTACACTCTAATCCCTACACTCTAATCCCTACACTCTAATCCCTACACCCTAATCCCTACACCCTACACTCTATACCCTACACTCTATACCCTACACTCTATACCCTACACCCTACACTCTATACCCTACACTCTATACCCTACACTCTACACTCTATACCCTACACTCTACACCCTGCACTCTGTACCCTACACTCTATACCCTACACTCTATACCCTACACTCTATACCCTACACTCTATACCCTACACTCTAAACTCTATACCCTACACTCTATACCCTACACACTATAACATACACTCTATACCCTACACTCTATACCCTACACTCTATACCATACACTCTACACCATACACTCTACACCATACACTCTACACCATACACTGTATAGCATACACTCTATACCCTACACTATACACTCTATACCCTACACTCTATACCCTACACTCTATACCCTACACTATACACTCTATACCCTACACTCTACACTTTATAACCTACACTCTATACCCTACACTCTACAACCTGCACTCTATACCCTACACTCTACACTCTATACCCTACACTCTATACCCTACACTCTATACCCTACACTCTATACCCTACACTCTATACCCTACACTCTACACCCTACAGTCTATACCCTACACTCTACACTCTATACCTTACACTCTACACTCTATTCCCTACACTCTATAACCTACACTCTATACCCTACACTCTATACCCTACACTCTAAACTCTATACCCTACACTCTATACCCTACACACTATAACATACACTCTATACCCTACACTCTATACCCTACACTCTATACCATACACTCTACACCATACACTCTACACCATACACTCTACACCATACACTGTATAGCATACACTCTATACCCTACACTATACACTCTATACCCTACACTCTATACCCTACACTCTATACCCTACACTATACACTCTATACCCTACACTCTACACTTTATAACCTACACTCTATACCCTACACTCTACAACCTGCACTCTATACCCTACACTCTACACTCTATACCCTACACTCTATACCCTACACTCTATACCCTACACTCTATACCCTACACTCTATACCCTACACTCTACACCCTACAGTCTATACCCTACACTCTACACTCTATACCTTACACTCTACACTCTATTCCCTACACTCTATAACCTACACTCTATAGCATACACTCTATACCCTACACTCTACACTCTATACCCTACACTCTATACCCTACACTCTATACCCTACACTATATACTCCATACCCTACACTCTACACTTTATACCCTACTCTCTATACCCTACACTCTATACCCTACACTCTACAACCTGCACTCTATACCCTACACTCTATACCCTACACCCTACACTCTATACCCTACACTCTATACCCTACACTCTATACCCTACACTCTATACCCTACACTCTATACCCTACACTCTACACTCTATACCCTACACTCTATAGCCTACACTCTACACTTTACTCTATACCCTACACTCTATACCCTACACTCTAATCCCTACACTCTAATCCCTACAGTATACACTCTATACCCTACACTCTACACCCTACAGTCTATACCCTACACTCTACACTCTATACCTTACACTCTACACTCTATTCCCTACACTCTATAACCTACACTCTATACCCTACACTCTATACCCTACACTCTAAACTCTATACCCTACACTCTATACCCTACACACTATAACATACACTCTATACCCTACACTCTATACCCTACACTCTATACCATACACTCTACACCATACACTCTACACCATACATTCTACACCATACACTGTATAGCATACACTCTATACCCTACACTATACACTCTATACCCTACACTCTATACCCTACACTCTATACCCTACACTATACACTCTATACCCTACACTCTACACTTTATAACCTACACTCTATACCCTACACTCTACAACCTGCACTCTATACCCTACACTCTACACTCTATACCCTACACTCTATACCCTACACTCTATACCCTACACTCTATACCCTACACTCTATACCCTACACTCTACACCCTACAGTCTATACCCTACACTCTACACTCTATACCTTACACTCTACACTCTATTCCCTACACTCTATAACCTACACTCTATAGCATACACTCTATACCCTACACTCTACACTCTATACCCTACACTCTATACCCTACACTCTATACCCTACACTATATACTCCATACCCTACACTCTACACTTTATACCCTACTCTCTATACCCTACACTCTATACCCTACACTCTACAACCTGCACTCTATACCCTACACTCTATACCCTACACCCTACACTCTATACCCTACACTCTATACCCTACACTCTATACCCTACACTCTATACCCTACACTCTATACCCTACACTCTACACTCTATACCCTACACTCTATAGCCTACACTCTACACTTTACTCTATACCCTACACTCTATACCCTACACTCTAATCCCTACACTCTAATCCCTACAGTATACACTCTATACCCTACACTCTATACCCTACACTCTATACCCTACACTCTACACCCTACACTCTACACCCTACACTCTAATCCCTACACTCTAATCCCTACACTCTAATCCCTACACCCTACACTCTATACCCTACAATCTATACCCTACACTCTATACCCTACACTCTATACCCTACACTCTATACCCTACACTCTACACCCTACACCCTACACTCTACACTCTATACCCTACACTCTACACCCTGCACTCTGTACCCTACACTCTACACTCTTTACCCTACACTCTATACCCTACACTCTATACCCTACACTATAATTCCTTCAATCTACACTCTACACCCTACACTCTATACCCTACACTCTACACCCTACACTCTACACCCTACACTCTAATCCCTACACTATAATCCCTACACTCTAATCCCTACACCCTACACTCTATACCCTACACTCTATACCCTACACTCTATACCCTACACTCTATACCCTACACCCTACACCCTACACTCTACACTCTATACCCTACACTCTACACCCTACACTCTACACCCTACACTCTATACCCTACACTCTACACCCTGCACTCTGTACCCTACACTCTACACTCTTTACCCTACACTCTATACCCTACACTCTACAACCTGCACTCTATACCCTACACTCTATACCCTACACCCTACACTCTATACCCTTCACTCTATACCCTACACTCTATACCCTACACTCTACACTCTATACCCTACACTCTATAGCCTACACTCTACACTTTACTCTATACCCTACACTCTATACCCTACACTCTAATCCCTACACTCTAATCCCTACAGTCTACACTCTATACCCTACACTCTATACCCTACACTCTATACCCTACACTCTACACCCTACACTCTACACCCTACACTCTAATCCCTACACTCTAATCCCTACACTCTAATCCCTACACCCTACACTCTATACCCTACAATCTATACCCTACACTCTATAACCTACACTCTATACCCTACACTCTATACCCTACACTCTACACCCTACACCCTACACTCTACACTCTATACCCTACACTCTACACCCTGCACTCTGTACCCTACACTCTACACTCTTTACCCTACACTCTATACCCTACACTCTATACCCTACACTATAATCCCTACACTCTACACTCTACACCCTACACTCTATACCCTACACTCTACACCCTACACTCTACACCCTACACTCTAATCCCTACACTATAATCCCTACACTCTAATCCCTACACCCTACACTCTATACCCTACACTCTATACCCTACACTCTATACCCTACACTCTATACCCTACACCCTACACCCTACACTCTACACTCTATACCCTACACTCTACACCCTACACTCTACACCCTACACTCTATACCCTACACTCTACACCCTGCACTCTGTACCCTACACTCTACACTCTTTACCCTACACTCTATACCCTACACTCTAAACCCTACACTCTATACCCTACACTCTTTACCCTACACTCTAAACTCTATACCCTACACTCTATAACATACACTCTATACCCTACACTCTACACTCTATACCCTACACTCTATAACATACACTCTATACCCTACACTCTATACCCTACACTCTATACCCTACACTCTATACCCTACAGTCTATACCCTACACTCTACACTCTATACCTTACACTCTATAACATACACTCTATACCCTACACCCTACACTCTATACCCTACACTCTATACCCTACACTCTATACCCTACACTCTATACCCTACACTCTACACTCTATACCCTACACTCTATAGCCTACACTCTACACTTTACTCTATACCCTACACTCTAATCCCTACACTCTAATCCCTACAGTCTACACTCTATACCCTACACTCTATACCCTACACTCTATACCCTACACTCTACACCCAACACTCTACACCCTACACTCTAATCCCTACACTCTAATCCCTACACTCTAATCCCTACACCCTACACTCTATACCCTACAATCTATACCCTACACTCTATACCCTACACTCTATACCCCTACACTCTATACCCTACACTCTACACCCTACACCCTACACTCTACACTATATACCCTACACTCTACACCCTGCACTCTGTACCCTACACTCTACACTCTTTACCCTACACTCTATACTCTACACTCTATACCCTACACTCTATACCCTACACTCTAATCCCTACACTCTACACTCTATACCCTACACTCTATACCCTACACTCTATACCCTACACTCTACACCCTACACTCTACACCCTACACTCTAATCCCTACACTCTAATCCCTACACTCTAATCCCTACACCCTACACTCTATACCCTACACTCTATACCCTACACTCTATACCCTACACCCTACACCCTACACTCTACACTCTATACCCTACACTCTACACCCTACACTCTATACCCTACACTCTATACCCTACACTCTACACCCTGCACTCTGTACCCTACACTCTACACTCTTTACCCTACACTCTATACCCTACACTCTATACCCTACACTCTATACCATACACTCTACACCATACACTCTACACCATACACTCTACACCATACACTCTACACCATACACTGTATAGCATACACTCTATACCCTACACTATACACTCTATACCCTACACTCTATACCCTACACTCTATACCCTACACTATACACTCTATACCCTACACTCTACACTTTATACCCTACACTCTATACCCTACACTCTACAACCTGCACTCTATACCCTACACTCTACACTCTATACCCTACACTCTATACCCTACACTCTATACCCTAGACTCTATACCCTACACTCTATACCCTACACTCTACACCCTACAGTCTATACCCTACACTCTACACTCTATACCTTACACTCTACACTCTATTCCCTACACTCTATACCCTACACTCTATAGCATACACTCTATACCCTACACTCTACACTCTATACCCTACACTCCATACCCTACACTCTATACCCTACACTATACACTCCATACCCTACACTCTACACTTTATACCCTACTCTCTATACCCTACACTCTATACCCTACACTCTACAACCTGCACTCTATACCCTACACTCTATTCCATACACCCTACACTCTATACCCTACACTCTATACCCTACACTCTATACCCTACACTCTATACCCTACACTCTACACTCTATACCCTACACTCTATAGCCTACACTCTACACTTTACTCTATACCCTACACTCTACACCCTACACTCTACACCCTACACTCTAATCCCTACACTCTAATCCCTACACTCTAATCCCTACACCCTACACTCTATACCCTACAATCTATACCCTACACTCTATACCCTACACTCTATACCCCTTACACTCTAATCCCTACACTCTAATCCCTACAGTCTACACTCTATACCCTACACTCTATACCGCTACACTCTATACCCTACACTCTACACCCTACACTCTACACCCTACACTCTAATCCCTACACTCTAATCCCTACACTCTAATCCCTACACCCTACACTCTATACCCTACAATCTATACCCTACACTCTATACCCTACACTCTATACCCTACACTCTATACCCTACACTCTACACCCTACACCCTACACTCTACACTCTATACCCTACACTCTACACCCTGCACTCTGTAACCTACACTCTAGACTCTTTACCCTACACTCTATACTCTACACTCTATACCCTACACTCTATACCCTACACTCTAATCCCTTACACTCTACACTCTATACCCTACACTCTATACCCTACACTCTATACCCTACACTCTACACCCTACACTCTACACCCTACACTCTAATCCCTACACTCTAATCCCTACACTCTAATCCCTACACCCTACACTCTATACCTACACTCTATACCCTACACTCTATACCCTACACTCTATACCCTACACCCTACACCCTACACTCTACACTCTATACCCTACACTCTACACCCTACACTCTACACCCTACACTCTATACCGTACACTCTACACCCTGCACTCTGTACCCTACACTCTACACTCTTTACCCTACACTCTATACCCTACACTCTATACCCTACACTCTATACCCTACACTCTATACCCTACACTCTAAACTCTATACCCTACACTCTATAACATACACTCTATAACCTACACTCTACACTCTATACCCTACACTCTATAACATACACTCTATACCCTACACTCTATACCCTACACTCTATACCCTACACTCTATACCCTACACTCTACTCCCTACACTCTACACCCTACAGTCTATACCCTACACTCTACACTCTATACCTTACACTCTATAACATACACTCTATACCCTACACTCTATACCCTACACTCTATACCCTACACTCTATACCCTACACTCTACACCCTACACTCTATACCATACACTCTACACCCTACACTCTATACCATACACTCTACACCATACACTCTATAGCATTAGGGGACACTTACAGACTATATACCCTACACTATACACTCTATGCCCTACACTCTATACCCTACACTATACACTCCATACCCTACACTCTATACCCTACACTCTATACCCTACACTCTATACCCTACACTCTACAACCTGCACTCTACAACCTGCAATCTATACCCTACACTCTATACCCTACACTCTATATCCTACACTCTATACCCTACACTCTAAACTCTATACCCTACACTCTATACCCTACACTCTATAACATACACTCTATACCCTACACTCTGTACCATACACTCTACACCATACACTCTACACCATACACTCTACACCATACACTCTACACCATACACTCTATAGCATACACTCTATACCCTACACGATACACTCTATACCCTACACTCTATACCCTACACTCTATACCCTACACTATACACTCTATACCCTACACTCTACACTCTATACCCTACACTCTACACCCTGCACTCTGTACCCTACACTCTACACTCTTTACCCTACACTCTATACCCTACACTCTATACCCTACACTATAATCCCTACACTCTACACTCTACACCCTACACTCTATACCCTACACTCTACACCCTACACTCTACACCCTACACTCTAATCCCTACACTATAATCCCTACACTCTAATCCCTACACCCTACACTCTATACCCTACACTCTATACCCTACACTCTATACCCTACACTCTATACCCTACACCCTACACCCTACACTCTACACTCTATACCCTACACTCTACACCCTACACTCTATACCCTACACTCTATACCCTACACTCTACACCCTGCACTCTGTACCCTACACTCTACACTCTTTACCCTACACTCTATACCCTACACTCTAAACCCTACACTCTATACCCTACACTCTTTACCCTACACTCTAAACTCTATACCCTACACTCTATAACATACACTCTATACCCTACACTCTACACTCTATACCCTACACTCTATAACATACACTCTATACCCTACACTCTATACCCTACACTCTATACCCTACACTCTATACCCTACACTCTACTCCCTACACTCTACACCCTACAGTCTATACCCTACACTCTACACTCTATACCTTACACTCTATAACATACACTCTATACCCTACACCCTACACTCTATACCCTACACTCTATACCCTACACTCTATACCCTACACTCTATACCCTACACTCTACACTCTATACCCTACACTCTATGGCCTACACTCTACACTTTACTCTATACCCTACACTCTATACCCTACACTCTAATCCCTACACTCTAATCCCTACAGTCTACACTCTATACCCTACACTCTATACCCTACACTCTATACCCTACACTCTACACCCAACACTCTACACCCTACACTCTAATCCCTACACTCTAATCCCTACACTCTAATCCCTACACCCTACACTCTATACCCTACAATCTATACCCTACACTCTATACCCTACACTCTATACCCTACACTCTATACCCTACACTCTATACCCTACACCCTACACTCTACACTATATACCCTACACTCTACACCCTGCACTCTGTACCCTACACTCTACACTCTTTACCCTACACTCTATACTCTACACTCTATACCCTACACTCTATACCCTACACTCTAATCCCTACACTCTACACTCTATACCCTACACTCTATACCCTACACTCTATACCCTACACTCTACACCCTACACTCTACACCCTACACTCTAATCCCTACACTCTAATCCCTACACTCTAATCCCTACACCCTACACTCTATACCCTACACTCTATACCCTACACTCTATACCCTACACCCTACACCCTACACTCTACACTCTATACCCTACACTCTACACCCTACACTCTATACCCTACACTCTATACCCTACACTCTACACCCTGCACTCTGTACCCTACACTCTACACTCTTTACCCTACACTCTATACCCTACACTCTATACCCTACACTCTATACCATACACTCTACACCATACACTCTACACCATACACTCTACACCATACACTCTACACCATACACTGTATAGCATACACTCTATACCCTACACTATACACTCTATACCCTACACTCTATACCCTACACTCTATACCCTACACTATACACTCTATACCCTACACTCTACACTTTATACCCTACACTCTATACCCTACACTCTACAACCTGCACTCTATACCCTACACTCTACACTCTATACCCTACACTCTATACCCTACACTCTATACCCTAGACTCTATACCCTACACTCTATACCCTACACTCTACACCCTACAGTCTATACCCTACACTCTACACTCTATACCTTACACTCTACACTCTATTCCCTACACTCTATACCCTACACTCTATAGCATACACTCTATACCCTACACTCTACACTCTATACCCTACACTCCATACCCTACACTCTATACCCTACACTATACACTCCATACCCTACACTCTACACTTTATACCCTACTCTCTATACCCTACACTCTATACCCTACACTCTACAACCTGCACTCTATACCCTACACTCTATACCATACACCCTACACTCTATACCCTACACTCTATACCCTACACTCTATACCCTACACTCTATACCCTACACTCTACACTCTATACCCTACACTCTATAGCCTACACTCTACACTTTACTCTATACCCTACACTCTACACCCTACACTCTACACCCTACACTCTAATCCCTACACTCTAATCCCTACACTCTAATCCCTACACTCTACACTCTATACCCTACAATCTATACCCTACACTCTATACCCTACACTCTATACCCTACACTCTAATCCCTACACTCTAATCCCTACAGTCTACACTCTATACCCTACACTCTATACCCTACACTCTATACCCTACACTCTACACCCTACACTCTACACCCTACACTCTAATCCCTACACTCTAATCCCTACACTCTAATCCCTACACCCTACACTCTATACCCTACAATCTATACCCTACACTCTATACCCTACACTCTATACCCTACACTCTATACCCTACACTCTATACCCTACACTCTACACCCTACACCCTACACTCTACACTCTATACCCTACACTCTACACCCTGCACTCTGTACCCTACACTCTACACTCTTTACCCTACACTCTATACCCTACACTCTATACCCTACACTCTATACCCTACACTCTAATCCCTACACTCTACACTCTACACCCTACACTCTATACCCTACACTCTACACCCTACACTCTACACCCTACACTCTAATCCCTACACTATAATCCCTACACTCTAATCCCTGCACCCTACACTCTATACCCTACACTCTATACCCTACACTCTATATCCTACACTCTATACCCTACACCCTACACCCTACACTCTACACTCTATACCCTACACTCTACACCCTACACTCTACACCCTACACTCTATATCCTACACTCTACACCCTGCACTCTGTACCCTACACTCTTTACCCTACACTCTATACCCTACACTCTATACCCTACACTCTATACCCTACACTCTTTACCCTACACTCTAAACTCTATACCCTACACTCTATAACATACACTCTAAACCCTACACTCTACACTCTATACCCTACACTCTATAACATACACTCTATACCCTACACTCTATAACCTACACTCTATACCCTACACTCTATACCCTACACTCTACTCCCTACACTCTACACCCTACAGTCTATACCCTACACTCTACACTCTATACCTTACACTCTATAACATACACTCTATACCCTACACCCTACACTCTATACCCTACACTCTATACCCTACACTCTATACCCTACACTCTATACCCTACACTCTACACTCTATACCCTACACTCTATAGCCTACACTCTACACTTTACTCTATACCCTACACTCTATACCCTACACTCTAATCCCTACACTCTAATCCCTACAGTCTACACTCTATACCCTACACTCTATACCCTACACTCTATACCCTACACTCTACACCCAACACTCTACACCCTACACTCTAATCCCTACACTCTAATCCCTACACTCTAATCCCTACACCCTACACTCTATACCCTACAATCTATACCCTACACTCTATACCCTACACTCTATACCCTACACTCTATACCCTACACTCTACACCCTACACCCTACACTCTACACTCTATACCCTACACTCTACACCCTGCACTCTGTAACCTACACTCTAGACTCTTTACCCTACACTCTATACTCTACACTCTATACCCTACACTCTATACCCTACACTCTAATCCCTACACTCTACACTCTATACCCTACACTCTATACCCTACACTCTATACCCTACACTCTACACCCTACACTCTACACCCTACACTCTAATCCCTACACTCTAATCCCTACACTCTAATCCCTACACCCTACACTCTATACCCTACACTCTATACCCTACACTCTATACCCTACACTCTATACCCTACACCCTACACCCTACACTCTACACTCTATACCCTACACTCTACACCCTACACTCTACACCCTACACTCTATACCGTACACTCTACACCCTGCACTCTGTACCCTACACTCTACACTCTTTACCCTACACTCTATACCCTACACTCTATACCCTACACTCTATACCCTACACTCTATACCCTACACTCTAAACTCTATACCCTACACTCTATAACATACACTCTATAACCTACACTCTACACTCTATACCCTACACTCTATAACATACACTCTATACCCTACACTCTATACCCTACACTCTATACCCTACACTCTATACCCTACACTCTACTCCCTACACTCTACACCCTACAGTCTATACCCTACACTCTACACTCTATACCTTACACTCTATAACATACACTCTATACCCTACACTCTATACCCTACACTCTATACCCTACACTCTATACCCTCCACTCTACACCCTACACTCTATACCATACACTCTACACCCTACACTCTATACCATACACTCTACACCATACACTCTATAGCATACACTATATACCCTACACTATACACTCTATGCCCTACACTCTATACCCTACACTATACACTCCATACCCTACACTCTATACCCTACACTCTATACCCTACACTCTATACCCTACACTCTACAACCTGCACTCTACAACCTGCAATCTATACCCTACACTCTATACCCTACACTCTATATCCTACACTCTATACCCTACACTCTAAACTCTATACCCTACACTCTATACCCTACACTCTATAACATACACTCTATACCCTACACTCTATACCATACACTCTACACCATACACTCTACACCATACACTCTATAGCATACACTCTATACCCTACACGATACACTCTATACCCTACACTCTATTCC